>NC_136808.1:35021637-35024635 GCF_951216825.1 Electrona antarctica | reverse complement strand
CTGCTATTTACACTACTTTGGTATACGCAACAATATTGTATGATGAAGTAGGGCATTATTGATGGAAAAAAGTTGAAAAATAGCAAATTGAAAATACGTAGTTGAAAATAGCAAATCTACAAGCTCACAACACCTAGCAACGTGAGGTGTTGTGAGCTTGTAGATCACTATTTTCACCTATTTTTGTCTCTTTCTTAGATTATTTGACAATTTGACCAATTCATGTTTGGCTGTTTTTTCTAGTTTGCTTATTACTTTTGATGCAGTAATGGTATTTTTTATGTATTAAAAAGGTCTTAAAGGTCCTTAAATTTTCACTTCACTGTCATCTGGGGACCCCCAGCCAAAATTATGCGTGGACCACCCTGGGGGTCCTGACCCACAGGTTGAGAACCAGATGTGACCATCTATATTTGGGGATGTCATTTGTCTTTTGAATGGTCTGACTTGATGGAAATGTTTAACGGCATGAAAGTACTGTACATGCAATACAACGTTTAGCAGCGTCAGTCAGTCCTCATGGAAAACGAATGTTACATCTCAACGTGATGTTACTTCCAAGGTGAATCATATGCTAGTTCTGGATGAACGGAACACTTGAAAAGGCAGCTAGCTATAGTTGCATTCTCTCCTCCCTCATTCAGCCTGCTCAGCATTCTTTTTCTGTTTTAGGCTTTTCTGCTATAACTGCTATAACTGTAACTGATAGTTACAAGTGAAGATTGGGGACTCGAACACGCGACTCGCTGTCAGGCCAGAGCCTATACACTATGTGGCATGTGCCTGGACTGCTAGGCCAGTGGGCGCCCCGGCCTGCTCAGCATTCTGAACGGGATCCAGGGACCCCAGGTGTCCTTGAAGGGGGTTCCAAGGGGTCCCCAGTAAAAAAGAAAGTATAGTAACCAAATGGACCTTTATGGGCCAGGGCCCACTTTCCACCGGGGTTGAACCGGTTCGATTCTTATTTCCCGCCCAATATTGAGTGTTTCCACTGAAAATGAATTGGTTCAGAACCCTTAAAGTTATTGGTTCGAAACTGGAATCAAAAAATGGCAGCCGGTTCCGTGAAAGCAACCAAGGTTCCAAGAATCTATAGAACGGAACCTTGAATATCAAACTGAAATAATTTGAGAATTACAGCTCTATTCTATTCTAACAGTCTCCTCCCCTCCCCTCCCCTCCCCTCCCCTCCTCTCCTCTCCTCTCCTCTCCTCTCCTCTCCTCTCCTCTCCTCTCCTCTCCTCTCCTCTCCTCTCCTCTCCTCTCCTCTCCTCTCCTCTCCTCTCCTCTCCTCTCCTCTCCTCTCCTCTCCTCTCCTCTCCTCTCCTCTCCTCTCCTCCCCTCCCCTCCCCTCCCCTCCCCTCCCCTCCCCTCCTCTCCTCTCCTCTCCTCTCCTCTCCTCTCCTCTCCTCTCCTCCCCTCCCCTCCCCTCCTCTCCTCTCCTCTCCTCCCCTCCCCTCCCCTCCTCTCCCCTCCCCTCCTCTCCTCTCCTCTCCTCTCCTCTCCCAGTCCAGCCTGGCACACCCTGCAGAGTGAGGGCTCCCTGTTTGTTTGCATTCTTGCAGTGGGAATGAGTAGCATTATGACAGAGAGCTGGTCAAGCTGCTGCAGGCAGCGAGCCAGGCGGGACAGACAGCAGCAGGGGAGGCTGAGAATGAAGCCGGTGTTTTGCTGGTCATCTTGCCTCTGGCCAGGACTCCTAGGGCACCACGACCTGGACTACAGACAAGGGGCTGTACCAAAGCTTGGATCACTCACCCACAACAAGAGACAAAATATGCCTCGCCGTGCATGTTGTTTGGTGTGGACTCAAGTGGTTTATTCAGTGGTTATTGGAGTTCATTTCCAGGATGACGTACTGTATATAAGTTGTAAAGAGTTTATCATACCTTATCTTTTGAATGATAGAGGAACTGATGTAAAGAAATGTAATTTGTTAAAATATCTAATAATTATGCCTAAAAAGCATCCAGCCACTATTGTATTACAATTTAGTAAATAAATACGTAGTCATTTAATCACATAAACAGATCCAAAACAATCACATTCACAACATTCACCATGCAAAGTTTCATTTTCTCACAACAAAACAAATGGTGGATATTTCTTTTCAGCACGCAAAATAATAAAATGTAAAATCAAAGTATATATACAGCTAATGCTATGGTTTTCTCGTATTGACCCCGCAAATAAAAGAGCCCAGCCAAAGCCCATACACAAGAGCCAGAGTCTTCGCCTCGAGGCACACAGACAGGACTGGAGGCAAGCTGAGCCTGGAGGATGCTGGGATATGAATGGTGTCTTTGAGCATGTGGAACGCCTCCAAGCCCAGCCAGAGCCTTGTCCCCGCTGCCGTGGATACTGACATCCATGCAAATCATAACGGAGATGACAGCCTGGCCCTTCCCACCACTCACTCTGCAAGCCTCCGTGCCAACTACTAGCCAGCCAGCAGTGTTGCCAGATTTAGAGAGAAATAAGCAAACTGGTCCATGAAAACAAGCCCAAAAGAAGTGACTAAATAGGCCACATGAGCAACTTTATAAACCGATATGCATCAGCTATTCGAAAATAGCCAATGTAAAAGCTCACAACGTGTCACATCTACCATAAATAATAAAAACATTACACAAAAAAAAACAGCAACCCACAGCTACCAATATTTAGTCGCTTATAATAAGTGGACATGGCAACGCTGCCAGCCAGCCATCCAGCTAGCTATCTACCAAGCCTGCTGTGCAGACAAGAAGGGACAAATTGGGACAAATACCCCCCCCCCACCCCACACACACACACACACACACACACACACCACCACCACCACCACACTCCCTCACACTCCACAGCTCGCTGCAGAAGGCTCTGCTCGGGGGGCTAATTCTGCATCGGGATCACCATTTGTACTTGTTATGCTGACATAATTAATCTCCTGTTGTGACCAGCGGGGGCGTGAGGGCCTTGCCGCTCTGCTGCCCCACCCCTGGCTGCCACCACCGCA